>NC_135230.1:11696174-11728674 GCF_052324685.1 Brachyhypopomus gauderio | reverse complement strand
AGGATAACAGAGCTCAAGTGCTCACGCTGTGTGGAACCAGCTGGGAGTCAGAGTGCAGTGATTGTGCAGGGTGAGCGTTGGGGTGCTGGGGAAGGCAGAGACTGAGCCAGTCCTCTCAAATGAAGGAAGGAGCTCGCGCAGATGGATGTTTGTCTTTATAGTGACGTGGATACAGCTAGGTAGAAATTTGCTGCTGCGTCAGATGGCAGTGACTCTGGCCTTGTGTTGTTGAGCACTTTTAAATGATTGCTCACCAATGTGTCTTTTCTGTTTTGTGTGTGTGTGTGTGTGTGTGTGTGCTGAAATTCTTTCCCAGCGCAGTGGCTTTGAAGCACATGCATGTGTCCGTGCTGCAAGTGAGCACACACACACACTCGCATGGACCTGCCGTCACACACACGCAGATGTATGTACACACACACACTCTTGGACCGCAATCACACACGCACGCAGATGTATGCGTGCTCACATTCATACAGACCCGCATTAACACAAATAACACATGCCCCTCACACACATGGCTACACATGCAGATGTACACGCTTAACCCCCCCTGGTCTCCTCTCACCCCCATCCTCGTCCAAGTCAGGGGAATCTGACATCATCCCATGTGAATCCATCACTCCTGCTGACATACAGGGTAGAACACGTCAGCCACATTACAGAGATGCTCACCTGATGTTTCGCGGGCACCCTGCCAGGACCCAGTGAGTGACTAACGGTTAGCTGTAGACTGCCTTCCTCACAACCCCCAGTTCGTCATCGCCCTGTCACACGTGCTAACGCCGACCTTACACGTACGACGGGTCAGTACAGGAATTTGCTTTTGGAATTGGAAAATGGCACCAGAATAAGACAGACAAAAAGAGAGAGAGAAAGATAGAAAGAAAGAGAGAGAGAGAGAGAGAGAGAGAGATGGAACACTTGCATAAAAGCTTTTCTGGAGGTTCACCAAGTGACAGACTATTTTGTTGTAGTACTCAGTGGTGGTCAAAATTCTGCCTTTGCTAAGTGGATCCATCATGCTGCATACTGTATTAGTTTTGCATATATTTGCTGTATATGCAGTATTGAGAGAAATGGTGTCTGCATGTATGAACATTTTGGTTAAGGCCAGGGGATTGTGGACTACAGTACATGGATGATTCTAGATTATTCTAGAGATGAGACTGGCCATGATGCACTTGCTCCATATCTTCATAGCTGCACTATAGTACTCTGCCTCTACCTCAACCTCTATATCTACCTCTACCCCTGCCTCTACCTCAACCTCTATCTCTACCTGTCTCTGCCTCTACCTCAACCTCTATCTCTACCTGTCTCTGCCTCTACCTCAACCTCTATATCTACCTCTGCCTCTACCTCAACCTCTATCTCTATCTCTACCTCTGCCTCTATCTCTACCACTACCTCTGCCTCCACCTCAACCTATATATCTACCTCTACCTCTACCTCAACCTCTATTTCTACCACTACTTCTGCCTCTACCTCAACCTCTATCTCTACCTGTCTCTGCCTCTGCCTCATCTATGACATCCTGCCCTTTACCCTCCAGCTCTGCCTTTCAGGCAGCTCCGCTGTTAGCTTCCCCTGCCTCAGGGTGTTCAGCAGGCACCTGGGAGAGACAGAACTCGCTGTGTTTGACCCACTCCTGCACCCTACCCTGCTGCCCGCGCCCGCCACCCCACAGCCCCTGCCCCCTGGGCCCTTGACCCTTCCGCTCTCCACTCGGCAGTGCCCTGACCCCACCTCCCCGCATGCTGGGGTCCTGTCTGAGGTGAAGCTGCTCTTACCGAAATGAGTCCTCAGTTTACCAGACACCTGCTTCCTTCAGGCACAGAAGAGCCACCCACCCGCACGACTGCTAACCAGCCTGCTGAGCTCAGAGACAGAGAGAAAAAGAGGAGAGTGAGATAGAGACTTGGAGAGAGAGAGAAGGAGAGAGAGAGAGACAGAGAGAGAGAGAGAGAGAGAGAGACAGTGTGAATGTAGAGGCTAGAAGACACTCGATAGCGTCATCATCTGCTCCAATCCACCCACAGCTGACAGGCCGGTGGAGAGGGAGATGAACCTGTAACTGTGTTAATGTTAATGGGAACATTTCAGTCGGGTTCACCCGCATGGTAATGAGATGGATTCTTGTAGGGCAGACGTTGTCAATCCAGACCCTGAATCCACATCCGGGTCTGGATTTTGTCCGTGTTTTACCAACCTCTCCCCCACCAGTTGGGTGCGATGACAAAGTGGACCATCAATTACATTAAGTTGTTCAGTTAACAGCCCGTGAATACAAAAAAAAACCCCAGAGCTGGACCTGGATTCAAAGGCCGGGGCGGAGTGCCCCTGCGATGGAGTCTGCCTGCATGTCAACAGAAGGTGTGTAGTAGGTTCTGCCCAACTCCGCAGCCTCTTACAGCTCAGTCAGGTGCGCTGATGGGAGGAATATATGACCCAGGTCTCTGGTTCTCCACTAGCCGAGCCGCTTCTGACCACAGATCCAGCTTTATCCCTGTAACACCTTTATCTCTGCCGGTAGCTGCTGTATTAGCATATATCTTTGAATGATGTGGTGTGTGACATGACTGGGGTTCTCTGGCTCCTCTTCTAATGTATAGCGGTGAGATTTGGGTTCTGAGCGAAGTTGCCATCTCAGCATGAAAGTTTCACCGGAGACATTTTTCTGCTCTGTAAAAAGTTCAAAAGGACCACGGGGGCATTGATAGTGTGTTCTAAGGTCACTCTAGTGCAATAATCAAGAGCAAATCCACAATTAAAAGAAATAAACAGAACTGTTTAACTTCTGACATGTACCTACATGCAAAAATATCCGGAACATATTAGCTCTACACTTTGACCATAACAGTGCTGTGTTTAGAAGGTGTAATGGCAGAGACGTTGCTAGCTGTGACCCATGCAGGTAGGCCTGATCCAGACAAGCTGTCGACTTAATATGACAAAAGGTTGTATAATGCATTTCTTCGCCAACCCCAGGAACAGATGTGTAATGTTTTTCCCCCTTTTGGATAAGCTATGCAAAAATATTCCAGTTATGCAGATTCACAGTTTGCCAGCAGTTGCGTCGCACCAAGTTGAGGCGTGAACTTGCGATGACTTCTGCTTCCTCCTCTATTTCTGTTTTTTTTTTTTTTCCTGAGCGCTGCTTCAAAGACCCGAGTGATCAAAGCCGTCTGAGAGAGAGAGAGGGAGAGAGAGAGAGTCAGAGAGTGAGGGAGAGAGACTGAAAGAGAGAATGAGGGAAAAAAAGAATGGAAACTCCCTGACGAATAGAGAAATGCACAAACAGTACTGTCTCTGCCATCACTGTCCGCCTAAACAAAGCCATTCAGCATAGTCTCTCTCTCCCTCTCTTTCTCTCTCCCTCCCTCTCTTTCTCTCTTTTTTCTCCATTTCTTTTTCATTTAGCTGTAAAATTCCTGTCAGGCAGTTTCAACATCTCAATCGAAGCTTTTTTTCCCTCTCTGTCAGCTTTCAGTCTCAGGCTATGAGAGGAGATGCATAATAGAATAGTTCTATCATGACCTAAATAAGACATCATGACACCATCACATGGCGCGACACCATAAGACAGCATGACAGCTGAGTTGCACTGGAGAAGTCTTGGGAGTCTTTGAGGTGGCCATGTTGAAAACTGCAGCAGAAGGCAGAAGCAAACGAATACAGATTTGCAGCAGTCCGCCCTCCCATTACACTGAGAGGGACATTGTTTTGTGGTGCATTTCAATTATGGATTTTGGAGTTTTTAATTGCAGATGAAGTGCCGAGCAGTCATGATTTGAACAGGCTTACAAAATCATGCACTAAGGATAATTATAACTATGTAAATGAGGATGATATTCACCATTCAAAAGCAGATTTTTAGTTTCCTGATCTGCGGATGCGTTTGTGGACTTTTGTGGTTGTTATGTTTTGGCCTGTCCTTTCAGCAAGACCTACTTGTTAGCCCACCTCACACCTTTCCCAAAGCTAGCCATTTTGTTTTTTGTTCTTAAGTTTTTTAACATATGCGTAGTACTGAAGCACGTGTCGTTCATTCTGTCAAACACCCTAGGCAGGGTGTGGACGGCTCACAACCCTCACCGTTTTGCGCTCCGCACGCTTCCACAAGCCGCACGTTTCTATGAGCCGCACGTTTTCGGGTTATTTTAAGTCTCGTAAAAATGTTCAGTTTGGGAGCAGTCACACTCCAGGAGCGGGAGAACGTGAGAAAACTGGTGGTTGTGGCGACAGTCGCACGTGCGCCACGCCGTTAGACTCACACTCGCCTCCTTAATACACGCACTGGGCCACAATCAGAAGACTCCAGGTGCAGCATGTGTGGGTGTTAAGGCGGGTTTTTTTTTAAGGTGGTACGGTGCTACACGCTTTCACCATCTGCGTCTTTATGACTCACAGTTTCGGTCTATTTTTATTTTCTGACACATTGAGAGACGCAAGCAGATCACTTTAAGTGTGAACATGAAGCGTGGAAGGGGAGGCCTTGTTAGAGTCATGCACAAATGACAGAATCACTGCAAGGACCGCGTGAGCACCCCATCCGTACAGGCCGCGTGAGCACCCCACCCGTACAGGCCGCGTGAGCACCCCATCCGTACAGGCCGCGTGAGCACCCCACCCGTACAGGCCGCGTGAGCACCCCACACGTACAGGCCGCGTGAGCACCCCACCCGTACAGGCCGCGTGAGCACCCCACCCGTACAGGCCGCGTGAGCACCCCACCCGTACAGGCCGCGTGAGCACCCCACCCGTACAGGCCGCGTGAGCACCCCACCCGTGCTTGGGCTCTGAATGGCAGTGCATGGGTATTTCTTTATGTCAACTCCTACATTTGACCAACACCACCCGCACCACCCTCCCCACCCCGTCACAGCATGTAGCAGGCACTTTCGCTCACTGATTTAGACGTGTCTGTACCTCATCAGATCGCAAAGCTCAATTGAACAACACACCAGTCACGATGTTTTTTTTCTTTAAAAACAACAACAAAACAGAAGGAAAACGGTAAACCAGGGTCAGCAAAGGTGTATATAGAAGGAGGACCTAGTTTCAAATATAAACGTCTGATCTGGAGAGCGAGAAACAGCGTGCGCTGATCCGGAGGTGCTCTCCACGCACCCAGCCTGGGTTCAGCGCCACGGCGCCGGCAGCCCGAGGGCGAAGACGAGATCCCGACGAGCGTGAAGGTCGATGGGGGACGTTTCCGTGAGAGTTAATTTAAGCCCGTCCTTCTCTATAACACCAACGCTCCACTCTTGCCTGCCGTGACTTCACAATAGCCGTCGCTGGATACGTTACTCAATTAACCACTTAATGGCCCTTGTTTAGTTTTAATTGGTAAACCTAGTGGAGAAAAAGGCAGACTGAGAGGTAGCAAAGCCAGTCAAAGCACAGTGTGTGTGTGAGGTTTTAGATTTGATTGTACAAATTTTGGGAAAAAAAAAATACATCATGTCATAATTTGTCTCACTGTGTGAGTGTAAAGATCCCAACTACATCATAATTACTGCACTCATAATCATACATGTATAAAGTATTAGAGACCCATACTTGAGTAAAAGTACAAGTACTCTATCAAAAAAGTGACTTGAGTAGAAGTTGAAGTGTTCTTTAAAAACTTAAGTACAGAAGTATTCAGCATTTTTTGTACTTGAGTATTGCAAGTAGTTTATTATAAAATGTATTACTCAAGTACTGAAAGTAAAAAGTACAAGTAGCCTATTGTGTTTTGTATTCATTAAAGAAAGCGGTCAAAGTTTAATTATCAGTTTTTTATATATCACTTACAAATCAAAGCTGTCAAAGACAAAGTGTAAAAACAAGTAGCAACTTCAAAACTGGGCTTAACACTTCGTACACAAAAAACAGATAAACTATGTCCCGCTACATCGTTAGTTAGCCTTAATTTAGCTGAGAAAACAAGTTGTATTTTGGACGTAAAATCCGTTCGTCGGGTTCTAAGGGTGAGCCTACAGTCCTGCGTTTACCCTCAATAAATGCCCTTACCATATAAAAATACTACACTGTAAAATATAGACACGGCTTATTGTTGCTAAAAACACCATTCAGAGTGACATTGCCTTTATGATTGCCAGCTAATGTTAAGTGAATACTGCAGCACGTCATGAACATAATTATTAGTTAGCTAGCTAGCTAAGGTATCTAACCTAACTAGCGGTTACTGACAGCTCAAGATGGTGTGTCGTCTGTGCGTTATAATTGTATATTTGTATACTTAACTTGATGTGTTTCTTCAAGTTCGAAGGTGAATTTTTGAAAGCCAATATTTCACCCTCTTTAGGGAGGCAGAGTAGGCACTTCATCCTATAGGAATTTACTTTCTCTCCGGCAAACGCATTGTCTCTAGGTAGAGCCAGGACTGGTCTCCTTCCTCACCCTCACCACGATTACTCGATGTTGAAGGTGTGGAAGGTGCCAATATATGTATACATTAAAACGCCAACAAGCTTATGTAATACTTATTCTTCTGCTCTTACCAAAAATGGTACTATCTCTTTTAATGTGATAAAAAGGTGAGTAGCCTATGTGTATTTGTATAAATGTGTAAATTAAGCTGAAGGTGCTGAAAATTTTTTGAAATGGACCTTAAAAGTGCTGTACAAGTGCATGAATTGCACCTTATAATTGCACATTATGTATATATAACTTTTGTATTTTATACATAAATTATATTAGCACATTAAACCCTCAGACAATGTATAATTATATTTGGGCATGTCTGCATCCACACAAAGCTGAACTGCTTATTTGCTAATTTCGTACTTTGTAAATATCACATAGTCCAGTTGAACTCTGGACCTCAGTTTAGATGGAACATGCATCAAAACCGTCAGGCAGTGTGTCTCCGCCCGTCAGGCGGTGTGTCTCCGCCTGTCAGGTGGTGTGTTTTCATCGCATCTCTTGTGGCTCTGCATCACCTGTCATCGAGTGCTACCTCAGATAGCACCGCCGTGAGGTGACAGAACGCTGCATCTAGACTGGATGGTGAATACGGGGGGAAATGGGGAGAGCAAATGTTTTGTGTTACAGATCAGGAATGTAATATTAATTGTAAAAAGACTTGTTTTAACACGGGAACAGCATAGTGTTACTGAAGATTTGTACATTCTAGATGCGGCAGAGAGAGAGAGAGAGCTGGATCTCTTGATTCTTTGGTGATCTCCTGAAATGCGGTCTCGGATTCTGCAAAAAAGGTCTCTTGTGCTGTTACGGTAGTCCTCTGGGTTGTGCGTGCGTCCTGAGGGAGTAGTGACAAGGTCACCGTCGTCTCCTCTGTCTCAGCCCCGCCCACAGACGTGGAGATGGCCCTTTTCTCCACGTCAAGAGGTCAGGTGACGGCGTGTGTGTGTGTGTGTGTGTGTGTGTGACCTTCAGAAAATATGTCACAACTTTTCTAAGAGATAGGATTCTTCTACTATACACAAACTACAGGGAGAGATATATGGAAGGATAGCGCTGAATTTTGCTACATAGTTACTAATAAAATAAGCTACACCGAGTAAACTGTTAAAAAGGCATTACGTAAATATTAATGTAACCTAAATTTATTTGGAGAATTAAAATTCATCTCAGTCCCATTTAAGTGTGCTATTAAGCTGCCCTGTAGCTGTGTTTTTAACTCGCTACTTAAAGCTTCCTGACTGATGGTCCTGTGTGGAGTGGTAATGTCTGCCCACAGCCTAACAAGTGGGTGCTGCAGTCTGGGGTGTTAACATGCACTGGTCTTACTGCTGGGTGGAGGAGGGTCTTAAGCCAAAACAAACTACTAATAAGCCAATCAGCAGCAGACCCATGGTCAGAGACCGTCCAATGATGAGGAATTAGAACACAAACTGTGTCATAAAGACGGTGCTTTTGAACAGTGTAAATGGAGTTAAGAAATCAAACGCAACCATTAAACTATTCAGCAGGTGCGAATAGTCTCTGTTTCCCGAATCCAGTGTTCCCTGCTCACACAGGCAAGTCAAAGACACGTTTATTTATGTAGTGTTATTTACAACACGTATTGTGACAAAGCAACTTCAGAAACATTTGGGTTCAGATCCGTAGTTGGTACGGAACAGAAACTCCCTGGATGGCAATAAGGATGAAACCTTGAGAGGACCACTACTCAAGAGGGAGCCCATCCTCCTGGGGTGGCCCCTCCTCCTGAGGAGGCCCCTCCTCCTGCAGTGGCCCCTCCTCCCGCAATGACACCTCCTCCTGGGGTGGCCTAGCTTGCAGAAAGTCCATGCTTTAGAACATTAGACATAGTCCATATAGTCAGTTCAGTGTGGGTGTGGGAGTCTTCAGTGGCTCTAGAGTGGGTGAGTTGCAACCATCCGTTCTGCGTCCATTGGAGTAGACGGAGTGAGCAGAGGGATACGGCTGTGGAGGGATACATCAGTGGAGGGATACGTCAGTGGAGGGATACGGCAGTGGAGGGATACGGCAGTGGAGGGATATGGCAGCATCAGTTCATCTGCTGGCCACGCCAGGACATTTTCTGCAGAAGCAGAACTTAAAGGCAGGGTCTGAGAGTGAGCACAGTGCTGAGGGCTCACAGGGACACTGCATTCCACCCACATAAACCCAAGTGACTGCATAAAGTAACTGAACAAAACTGTCAACCCCTCAGATTACCAGAGAACTCTGTGGCCAGGGAAGCCTCTGCACCTTCATATACAGGAAGTTGCCCAAAATCTTGAGGAAATGTATAAATCTTTAACCTAGATTTAGAAATCAAACTTGGAAAGCTGTTCCATAACTGACGACTCTGCCCTCAGCTGTAATGTAACTAATTCTACGTATTTCAAGAATGAAGTAGGCAAGGTGGGTTATAGTTTGATGAGTTTAATGAGTCAGCCAGAGCATTTTATAGTCAATTTGCAGTGTATTTGAGAGCCTGCGCAGGGCTGGAAGAGCAAGACAGATGCTGGTCGAGTTGAAATAGACGTTTTTTCCGTTCGAGATCATCCCTCTCATATTCTTGGTTCCTCGTGACCTACCCAGAGGCACAATGAGGCCTTTTGTTTACATCTATATCTGATGTCTTCCTTCACTCTGGTCTCTGAGACAGCTGTAGTTAAGAATGCAGTCTGCAGGGTGGGCAAAAAAATGCGAGATGAGGTCCCAGTGAAGCCCCAGGAGAGACCGAGAGCCCCCCCCCCCCCCCCCCCCCCCCCCCCCCCTCCACATAGGGTTGCTCAGCCCTCCTGACTGCGCTGTTGTGGACATGGATCCTTGACACAACACATCTGTCATGGTATCGATTCTGTGGCGTAAGGGAACTGGTGCCTCTAATCGCACTCTCTCTCTCTTTCTCTGTCTATCTACCTTTTTATCTCTCTCCCACGCTATATCTTTATCTCTCTCGCTCCAAGCCCGGTGGTATCTCGTCCTGCCCCATCCCCCACGTCCCCCTCGCTAGTCAGCCCCGTCCCCGTGTCCATCTCCCATTACGTCCGCCTGCTCTTTGCCGCGCGGTGTCCAGGAGGGACAGGCGAAGCCGAGGTGTTTATAATGAGGGCTGTTATTTTGGACAATTTGCGGTGGAGCGAGAGCACAGTTGGGAGGTGGTGGGGGGGGGGGGGGGGGGGTTTGTGGGGGTGGGGTGGGGGTCCCTGGCTCTCCTCCGCTCTTATTTTCTGCTTGACTGTCTCCTTGTCAGGAATGGAAGGAGCACAGAGCTGGAGTCATGGAGCCAAGAGAACTGACTGAGAAAAGGTAGAGATGGAGAACATGCAGTCAGAGATGGAGCTCATGCAGACAGAGATGGAGAACATGCAGTCAGAGATGGAGAACATGCAGTCAGACATGGAGAACATGCAGTCAGAGATGGAGAACATGCAGTCAGAGATGGAGAAGATGCAGTCAGAGATGGAGAACATGCAGTCAGAGGAGAATGGGAGGAAGTGGGAGGGTCTTGACTGAGCCCTGAGTCTGAATCACAATACAGGTTCAAACCAAATGGCTCTTGAAAACTGATTCATTCGGCTCATTCCTAACTTGGTTTATAGAAAATGATTTGATACTTGTTCACACAGTGTATTGTTTTGGGTTTTTACAGCTCAATATTGAATCTCTAAATAAACTGTACTGGGTTTGGAGTGAAGCAGTTTCTGGTCGGAAGGCTCTACAGCTGTTCATACAGGCACCAGTTCAATCCCACAACTCCCCACTCTAGTCACTTGTTTCATTAGTGCTAATGTTGAAAATTATTCAACTAAGACCTTTCCAGCACCAGGGATTAGACCTCAATAAATGTTCATCTTTATTATTATAGGGGCAAGACTCCTTTAATCTCCCATCCCTTCCTATCCACTCCCTTTCTCTCTCACTCTCTCACTCTCTCGGTTTTTCCATAATACACTAAGCAGTAATTGATATTTGGGGATTGTATTTTCCTCCCCTCGTGCACAAGCTTTAGTCGAATGAGTCTGTGAGTGATTGTGGCGTAAAAACAGCTGAGGCAGATGAAAGCAGGGGGGGAAAAAGCGAAATTGACTGTGTGCTTGCGCATGGTGCCCGAGGATTACCCACAATGCAGTGGGGGAGGAGGCGTGTTGGGGCGGGGGGGGGGTGGTCTTAGGGCGACTGGGGAGAACAGCCTCCAGTGATGTGGCTGTTGGAGGGACGCACCTGCGTCCCCTGGCAACGCTCCCTGTCATTACTCTCTCCATTCCTGTCCTCACCCCCATCCACCCCCACCTCCCTCCAGTAACACAGTAACACACCTCCCATGTGCTTCTAGGAGCCCAGTTACAATAACAAAACTGCGGGCAATTTTAGAAGACTGTAAGTCATTTCTGGAAAGCCGGGAGTCAGTACAGAGCCCTGAAAGCAGGACGGCACTCTACAGCCGAAAATATGACACAGCCTGATGGGCTGTGTGTTTGTCCTGACCCAACAGTGTGTCTGCAAATGGTAGAACCCTTCAGCACGTTTAAATACTGTTTACTCTGCTGTTGGGTATGATGAAACATGTCTTAAGAAATTATTGTGCTAGATGTCCAAGAGTACATTTTTAGCAAAGCTTAGCCACAAACACAGTCAAGGAATTTAAATTATTATAAAATTATACATCACTATTGGCTAAGGGATTTTTTTTAAATACCTAACAATATATACTGCAAACATGCAAGTCTCTACAGGATTATAAAATGACCAGGCAGTAATGTAATGAGTAAATGGTTGGATGTAATGGTAAAGTGTCTGTTGTTTATATGAAGCTATTTATGCTCAAATGTGGTCTAAAATATAATAAGCTCACAGGCAAAAACAAAGTCCTGATCAATATTAGCCAGTAAAAAGTTGCATCAAATAACTAATAAATATGGTGCAAATAAGGAATATAGATGTGTCATGAGGTATTATGTCTTCCAGAAAATTAGCAGCGTCGTATTACCCAGCAGCACTAGGGCCAACCTTCGGCCTCCAGTCAGATTAGCCCTGCCCACATCGGCCTGCCCGCACGCCCTCCCTGTAGCACCGCGGCCAGATCCGCACCGAACGGGAGAGCCGGACCGGCCGCGAAGCTCTGTCAACTTCGCAGTAAAGCCCAGGAACCCAGAGAAAGCTTCCCGAGTGTCGGAGGAGATGGGGCGAGCCGTGAGCCCTCGCTGGCCTACTTTAGCGAGCGAATGGTTACGGTGTATATACGGCAAGGTCGTGTTGCTTTTTAGAGACGCCGCCCAGCCTTGCGATAAGGACCGTAATGCCGCCTCCGTGGGCGCCCGTCCCTGTTCTCTGCGGCGGACGGAACGCCGTGGCTTGCCGTTCCATCGCAAATTCACGGCGGTTCCCAGATTTCCTCCTGCGGCAGCTGCGGTCTGGGAGGAAGTCCCGCCCCTCGGCCGCCCTCGTGCGTGCCACGCTCCGTTCCTGGCAGCCACGAGACTCCTACACTCCCCTCTTGGATTTGCAGAGGAACAGATGTCCAGAACTCCAGCCCAAGTTCTCTCGGTCCTAACACCTTTCTCCAGGCTCTCGTGTTCATTCCCTCGGCTTTAATCGATTACCAGTGTGCATCACCCGCCATGTTACCATACATCTGTGCTGTGTACACATCTACGCTGTACACTTATCTATGCTGTGCTTGTGCACAGTGCAGCCGTTATTAAACCTGTTACGGAACAGCTCGAGAGTGTGGGAGAATGAAGTGTGGATGTGCCTCAAACTCCTTGAAGAATAAATTATTAATGGAAGGCATTGTCTGCACCTGCAAGCTGAATGATTGCCAAAAACGTTCTAAGAGTGGTCCTGCAGTAGAGAAGTACCTATTCCTACACGTACTGTATTCACTGCCCAACCACAATTGATTAGCTAAAGATGAGACATCATGCTGGCAGGCACCTACACTATTTTCTTATCTATGCTGTGCTTGCTTGCAGCATAGCACATGTGAGACCTGTTTAGGAGACAACAGGGATGCAAGAGGATTCCAGATTCAGATTCAGCCTGCTCCCTGTAGTGTGTTGTTCAGACCATCATAGATGATCACAGACCACCTCAGACCATCACAGACCTTCTCAGACCATCACAGACCATCTCAGACCATCATAGACCATCACAGACCTTCCCAGGCCATCAGACATCTCAGGCCATCACAGATCATCTCAGACCATGACCAGTTGTCACAGATCATTACAGACCATTACAAGCCATTGCAGGGCATCACTAACCATCACAGATCATCTCAGACTGTGACAGTCCATCACAGACCATTACAGATAATCACAGGCTGTCACTAACCATTACAGACCATCGCAGTTTGTCACAGACTGCCATGGACTGCCACAGGCGGTCTCTGACCATAACAGATCATCACAGGGTGTCAAAAGCCATCCTTAACTCCTCCTCCCAACTTTTTGACTCCAATACTGTACACCTCTTGAGGTTGAATGTCTCCATGAGCCTTTGGCACAAGCTGGTATTGTCAATGGCCACTCTCTGCCTTTCTATCCTCTTTCCCAGCTAAAGAAGCCAACCAAGGCCTCACGTCAAGTGTTTTCGACATGCCTGAGTTTTGGCCTCAAAAAAGAAGCCACAGAAGCTTCTAGACTATAAAGTCTGGTCACAGACGCTGAGGGGCTCAGGGATGTTCCACTACTTCAGATGCTTGGGTTTTACAGTCATATATTCCAGTAGGTGGGTGTATAGAGAGTGTGTGTCAGTGAAAGAGACAGAAAGAAAGATACTGGGTTCATATGCAGGTCCTTGTCTGACTGAGCCCATGAGAAGCTTCAAGACCAGTCCACCTGTTTTTCATTTGTTTTCTTTGGTATTGTTTGGTGTCGTATTTCTCCTTTAGCTATTGTTGGCAACATGAAACATATTATTGCAACCCCAACCATCTTTTTCAAATTATTTCTAATGAAAGATAATGGTACCAGAAGAGATAGTTAGATAGAACATTATTGATCCTGGGGGAAACTGCAGCATTTCACCAGCAGGAACATGGAACTGTAAATATGAGATACAAAGATGTCAGAGAGAAAACTGAGAATACTGTCACAGGTAAATAAAAAAGTTACCAATCCATAATCAAATACAATAGAGTAAGATGGTGCTCTGAAGTACTTACCCTTGAGTAAGTATAATACTCATAAACACTCATAATATATAATACCCAGTAATAGTAGCAGCACCATTTAGATTAAACCCAGGACTTTAAACCCACATTTACTGTATATACAGACAATAAAGCTGGTACCATAGTACATAGAGTCTGGAGAGTCCAGGACAGTACCAGAGTGAAAATCCTCTTTAACCCTCAGTCTAACACCAGGACAGTAGTTCACAGTGCTAGAGATATGGAACCTCCCCCTGGATACATATGCAGAAGTCGCAGCTTTAGTGATGCCCTGCAGGGGCTACAGTGGGATCGCACGCGTCCGGCCGGCTTGCCGCAGGACTGCGGTCCCCTGCAGTGTACTGTAGCAGCTCGGGTAACTTTTAATGCTCCAAGCAACACTTAAACCTGGGATTTAGTGGGTCAGCTCGGAATGAAGCCAGTGTATCACCTAGAACGCAGAAAGAAAAGAATAAAACAGAGTGTCTCGTTACACCGTAAATATGGAACTGGAACTGGAAATGTCCGACTTCTGTGAAGGTGGAGTGTGGTTAAAAAGACAAAAAAAAAACAGCCTGGCAGAGTTCAACCTGCAGTGTCGTTTATCTTAAACTAGTGACCCAGAGTCACAAGTATGTAACTTACTTCAGAAGTCGTTTCTATTTGTGTTTGTGTGTTACTGTTGTGAATCACACAATATACACATACACAGTGAGCCATTTCATGATGTTACAGCACATCTGTGCTGTGTACCTATCTGTGCTGTTATTAAGCCTGTTATGGAATAGTTCAAGAGTGGGTGAACAGTGTGTGGGTGTGCATGAAACTCTGTAACCCGAAATAATGAATACTTAATTGAAGGCATTCTCTGCAAACCTGCAAGCTCGTTGTTTGACAGAAATAACCTGCGAGTGATCCCGATATGCTGAAATGCCTTCATGCGCACATTTCCGCACCAAGGGGTGTCTTCGGTGTCTTCCATAACGAAACGGTCAGCCCGCTGTGGGCACATCTCGTTTGGGAGCGTCGTGGGTCCCCTACAAAACGTTTGCCGTCCCGAGCGCTCGGCTCGCGCCGCGAGAACCCAGGACCGTTCTCTCCTTTTAATGCGGACACGAGGTTTAAGAGAGGTTTAAGTCTCCGCACGCGCCCTCTGCAATTCCCCTCAAAAAGGCGAGAGAATGAAACGGCAGCCCTCCACGATGAGATTGAGCACAGGCCTCGAGCAGTTGATAGATATTCAGCAGAATACATCTGGATTCCCTGATAAACGAGCTCCTCTCCTCTGCCATCCCATATGCTCCCTTTGTTTGCCGAGTGGAAATCCTGGCGCGACTCTAGCGCCCTCCGTCTGGTGCCACGCCCGCCCAAGACGGCTGCGAAGTCTCTGCCATGACGATGATGGAGAGTTTAATTGCATTTTAATACCCTTAAAACGCTAGTTCTCATTAGCCGACGTCGTCGTTTTTCTACCAGTACTCTCCCAAAACAGTTGTATTATATTAGAATGAGTGGAAACCGCTAAGCATCGTACTGAAAGGGAGACATTTTAGAATTTTGTATGACAAAAAAAAGTTTTACGTTCAGGGTAAAACAGCAACGTGGTAAACATAACATCCCGTGTTGCCTGGCAAATGTAAAATCAGATTCAAGGAGACTCTTCCCTCTTCCCTCCAAGGACGTCTGCAAAGAGCAAGCTGGCGTCAAATGCAAACATCCATCAGGCCTTTCGGGATTGAGCTATGGACGCTATGGCATCTGAATGAGACGCTTAATCAGATCGCATTCCGAGTTAAAGCAGCAGTTTATCAAACGGCACCGGCCGCGCCGGGGTCGCCTGGTTCCACTTGAAGTTCGCTGTATTTTCTTCAGTCTGCTGGGCAGATGGCGGTGTTAGACACGGACGGGGACGGGGACGGGGACGAGGACGGGGACGAGCGTTCCTGCACGTCTGCATATGGATGCAGGCAGACAGGGGCCCACGGCCAAGGAAGACCTCGCGCGCCAAACCCGGAGAAAAAACCCTAGCGGTGTCAGAACGAACACCTGCCGCGTTAGCGCTCGCCTGTGGTGGCGGGGAAGTGGTGTGTGATGTGTGGCTCTTCGCTGCTGTGAACTGCAGACACACTCATTTAGCTCGGGTGGGTTTTAAGTGTGTGAGGCGTCTCGTTTCGGCTTGTTTTCGGGGAGGCGGTTGTTGCTTTTGACACTTTCTTGATCACGCGATGCTAATTTTATGAGACAGATGTCATGGCGGTAATGAAACGCACCTCAGCCCTGTCATCTGCCTGGGTTGTGATGTGGATCCTTTATGCTGAGCAGACTGGCCTGCCTCACACGACCTCCGCCCGCATATCACACGACCTCCGCCCGCATATCACATGACCTCCGCCCGCATGCTCTCACCGGTCGTTCATCCATCAGCGCATCTGTCCATCAGCCCATCTGTCTGTGTGTCTCTGACTCCAGTGTCACTCTTTCAGGCTGTCGCTGGCCGTTCAGTCCTGCTCGAAGATCCTCACGGCAACATGCTGAGTGCAGACCCTACACTCCCAAACCAGCAGTCTTCACATTAATAGTGTGCTGCTGCATAGTCTTTTATACTGGGGAGTGATAGTGGGGCTTTTATACAGGGGCAGTGAGTGAGAGTGGGGCTTTTATACTGGGACAGTGAGTGAGAGTGGGGCTTTTATACTGGGACAGTGATTGCGACAGTGGGGCTCTGTAGCTGTTTATACAGGGGAAAGGGGCCAGTGGGAATACTTTATTGTTTATCTCACTGTTTTGTAGCTTGTTTGAGGACTTTTTGGTCACACTTAGCTGAATATGAAATGCATGCACTCACATATGCACACACACCCACATATGCACACACACACACACACACACACACACACACACACACACACACACACACACACACACACACATGTGCACACACACATCCACATATGCACACACACACACACACACACACACACCCACATATGCACACACACACACACACATATGCCCACAGAAACCCACATATGCACACACACACATATGCCCACAAACACCCACATAAGCACACACACACATGCACACGCGCACACACACACACACACACACACACGCACACAAATATGCACACACACATATGCACACAAACACCCACATATGCACACATACACATATGCCCACAAACACCCACATAGGCACACACACACATGCACACACACACACACACACACACACATATGCACACAAACACCCATATATGCGCACACACACATCAGCATGAGTGATTCAGGTGGCTACATGCTTGCATCCAGAGACAGATATAAATGAGGAAATTTGTATGCATTTGAAATCATGCATTTGTATTCACTTAATTACTTGTAAATGAAACCAAACTTTCCTCTCTCCCCACATCTGTACACCTCCACCCACACCTCCACCCACACCTCCCTCCTCCATACCTCTCCCTCCCCCCACACTGCTCTCCTCCTCTCCCTTTCTCCCCCTCTCTCACGCAAGTGGCATTTCATCATTTCATTCAATCATGCCTGGTGGCATCTCTATCCATCTCTCTGTCCTCTTCTCCTCCCTCCAATCCCTCCTTCCAACTATCCATATTTTCTTTCCTCCGTTCTTCTCTTAAACAGGCTCCTAAAGGCTCTGTGCAGGCCGCCGGGCTTGTACAGGGACGTCACCGCAGACCGGAGTCTCCGCTCTGCTGTCCTCACACACAACCACCGTGCGCAGGTCGTGTTATTATAATGGTGTGTGTATTTCACACTAGGGCTGACCTGGAGGAAGATTCCTTGAAAAGCATTTCTCTCCACTGGGTTGTTGATATTATTCATCTGCCTGTCCAGACCAAGTCTATCAGGACAGGCTAACCCATCTAACTCGGACAGGAACACAAGCCTATTTCTGGTCTAAATAGCCAGTGACAAATTTAGTTTTGAATATGAGATTTTGAATCAGGCATAATTGCTTTCTGTTATGCTTCTTTATGGCTGTGACATCTTTAAGTCACAAAACTTTCCCCAAGGAAATCAGGTTAAATATTAATATCTCTCTCTCTCTCTCTCTCTCTCTCTCTCTCTCTCTCTCTCTCTCTCTCTCTCTCTCTCTCTCTCTTTCTCTTTCTCTCTCTCTCGTGTTTTGGTCTCTCACACACTTTCTGCTTCGCTCTCTGTCTTCGACCTGCTGGTCTCGTGGGTAATATTTGCCGTGATGGAACTTTTATTTCTTTCTCTTTTTTTTCTCTGGGAAGGTAGGACAGTAATTCCCTGGGCAGAAGATTGAAAGGACGACTTTAGATTTGCTTCTGTCTGAATGTGTGTGCGCATGTGTGTGTGTTTGTGCGTGTACGTGTAAGTGTATATGTTTGCGTGCGTGTGTGCGTGTTTGTGCATGCGTAAGAGGTAGTGTCAGACACATTTGTGTATCTGTGTGCGTTTAGGGAGTGTAATGCGCGTGAGACCCGGTGAATCGGGCAGGCACCTGCACTCTCTAGTTCTCCGTGTGTAGACAAAGACATCACTCAGTCATCCAGTCACAATGCATATTGATCAGCTCTGTCACCCTCTGCCTGTTCCCATAAACCCCTGCATCTCTCTCTTTCCCTATCTCTGTCTCGCAGCTCTCTCTCCGTCTCACTCTGCCTCTGCTGATAATCTTCTTTCCACTTATCCATCTTGTCTTTCTTTTTCTCCATTCTTCCTAGCCCCTCACACCTCCTCTTATCCATCTCCCTCCCCTTATTCACGTCTCTCTCCCATTTACTCCTATCTTTCTCTCTCTCACTCTCTCTCTCAGACTCACACACACACACACACACACACACACTCTCTCTCTCTCTCTCTCTCTCTCTCTCTCCCTCCCCTGGACCAGGTGATATCCTCCCGGGGGATCCGCATTGTAAATCTCTTCAGTGTACAGCAGCCGCTCCTCTGCCCCTCTTTCACACCACATCTATTCTCTCCCATCTCGCCCGCGTGGTAGTAAACCAGATTGAATCAGAATACATATCCTAGGTTTAATATCTACGAGTCTCCCTGGTTCGCTCCATGCAAAGGAGTAAACATCTGTGGGGGTTTTTTTTTTCTTCTTTCGTCCATTATGCTTTGCCAAGAAAAACTCACAGAACCATCTGGAAGAAATATTTGTTGGGGGTTGTTTCTGTCAGTGCTTCAGCCTCCCTCCCTCTCTCAGCTGTCCGCTCCTGACTTTTTAATCTTACGGGTGCTGGCTCGGTAAATGTGCATCAGAACAGCCAGCGGATCAGGACTCTCTGTTGGGTTCGGAGAGGCAGGCGGCGCCACCTTTGATTTCTTCCCCAGGGCCCATACGGAAGGCTTCAGATGCTCGGCGTGGTCCTTTCGCCCACATGCGCTCTCTCTGCACCTGCGTCAAAACGTTTCCTTTAATTAAAGGTGGAATAAAGAGGGAAGAGGCGTAAACAGAGTGAGGTAAAATGAGGCCATAGACGTGTTCCACACCAGCCTTGAGCCCACGGAGAATCTACTGATTTGTGGGAAACGGAGTCTAGAAAGCATTTAATCCTCTCTGTATGTCATTACCCAGCAAACATAAAGTTAAAATGCATTTGTCATGTGAGTGGTGGAATAGATACTGGGACTGTATGGCATCATGCTTCCTTGCCGGGAATTAAAACATATCCAAAACATATACTATTATTACAGTAAAGATAGTGAATGAATGTGTAAATATAATTCAAAACTTCATGGTGTTTGTCTTGTGTAACGTTATTTATGGACATCTAGTTTGAGGTAAGAAAAATTGTATATTTGCATGAACCAACAATATAAGAACAATGTGGGTTGATAGATAGATAGATAGATAGATAGATAGATAGATAGATAGATAGATAGATAGATAGATAGATAGATAGATAGATAGATAGATAGATAGATAGATAAGATATTTACAGCAGCGGCAGGAACACCAAAAGTCCCTTTGACATAACGGCCAAGGCTCAGTGGAATCAACTAACACCACTTCCTTGGTCTTTAGTTACATCGCTAACTCCAGGCCAGCTAATACCCATGATCCATTGGGGACATGGTACAGTTGCAGGTCTTCATTACATGGCCCACCTCCGAGTCCACACTGCCCCGAGTGACCAGCTCAAGCAAGCAGACCCGCCTTGGTGCTTACCTGGACAACCGTGGAAGGACAAAAGATCAATTCCCTCTGAAATGTTGTTTTTTCTTTCTTTCCCAAAGAGCGCGGACTCCTGAACATTTTGAAGCTGAATGTGGCTACTTGAATAAAATAACTTTAGGCTTTATATTTAAAAATAGAGATATTAAACATACTTCAAAAATCAATGAATGCCTTTCACAATACATTTAATTCATACCAATATTCACATCAAATATTAACCTTTGTTTTATACGGCTCTTTTCAACTTTTGTTCCTGTAATGCACAATTCATTTGCAACATGCACTTTCATCCCAAGTTCACTTGTGTATGGCACTGAGCTCCCTTGAAATGAACCCGACGGCCTTGGTGTTGCTATCCCATGGTCCGTTTGAAGTTCTGAGCAGCCAAATTCAAGGGCCGGCCCAGAACGTGGTGCCATCATTCACAATTACTGGCCTGTTTCACTCTATAAGTGGACCCTGATTTGATTACGCCACGAATGCTAATTAAATCCGAATCGACTGAAGGCCAGTGTGTGTGGAGGGGCTCGTTAAGCCCGTTAGATGTTCATTAAGAACGTCAGCCCGGTGAACTCCATGCTGTAGCGTTGCGTCCCTGCAGACTGGCGCTGTTAGCGCGAGGTCAGGGGTCAGCAGCTGAGAGCGTCCGCCTAATCGGAGTCGACTGCTAAGTTCTGCGCAGGAGTCGGCTATTAGCGCCCTTCGCTGTGGTCGATACAGCAGGGCGGCATGAGCGGAGGAGGCTTGGGGCTTAGGGGGTATACGCTGGCTCTGTCAGGATCCAGATCGCAGTCCCAGTGAAAGGGCTTTAGCTCCAAACCTGCTCAGCAGGCATCTTGCCAGCCTTCTCCACACTAGGACCTGGACTCTGATTTACATGGAGATGGCTGGACGCTTCACTGCAGACACCTACCTTGCAGGTGCACTTCTGACAGTGCACCCGTCCCATAGGTGTGCGTCGTACCTGTATACGACCTGAGAGAATACATCTCTCCCATTAGCAAGCGCAGCTACACCTCGATGTCTCCGGACACAACCGACATGGTGTTGGGTGCTGGACTGTTCTCAACACGGCAGCTGACATGGTGGTTTATCATGCACCGCAGTTTGTTTTCTTTATGTGTTTGTTTACTTATTCGCATGTCAGTGTCACATCTGGACTGGCGGTGGTCCAACATGCAAAACTATCCAGCCTTCAGCAGTTCTGTGGGCCAGACCTGTTTGTTGGCCTTGAGCAGATGAACTGCCTAATTACCTACAAGGTGTTTCTAATGAGGTGTGTTTCTAATAAAGTGAGTGGTGAGAACGTGTGGGCCAGACACACCCACAACTCCACCAAGCCCTTCACGTCTCACTCGGCTAGACGGCTGCGGTTCTCGGGCCTGGCTTATTTGAAAAGTGCTGTGACGATCATCCATCAGGTGGAAGGTGGTTTTTCTTTTTTTTTTTCTTTCTCTCACTCTCTGTCTCTTCCTACAGCCTCTGTGCATCTCATTAAAAATTCATTAACTTTGTTTTTCTTTTCTATAATTCCGGTGAGCAGAGAAGCAGCGATCGTCCAGGAGAGAGCTGACACTGATGGCTTCAGGTTTTAATGGCTGGATGGGGGGTGAGAGAGAGAGAGAGAGAGAGAGACAGAGAGAGAGAGAGAGAGAGAGAGAGAGAGTTGAATGTTAAATGGTTGCTGTAAGCCCTACATGAGGACTGTTTAGATACAGAGGGCACTTGAAGGACATCACGGTATTTTCACATGATATATATATATATATAGAGAGAGAGAGAGAGAGAGAGAGAGCAAAATTGTAGTGAAGTACACAAAGTTTCCAGAGAAATAGGACATTTCAGACAGAGGTCCTTCATCAGCTGTGCAAGCAAAGTGCAATTTTTAATATCTCTACGTATCTTACCTAAATACACAGCAGTTTCTAACCTACAGCTTATCTTCTCTGGAAAACGTCACTACAATATATATATTTATAAACTGAATGTACAAGTTATTGCTTCATTTGTAGTAAGGTGTAGCATTTGTTGTGATGCAGCGAACACGAAACTGTGTTCTTCAACCTGTTCACGGCAGTTATTCTATAAACATGCAGCGGATGAACTTTGAACTTCATGAAGTTTGATTGCCAGCAGGCGGTGCTGAGAACGCCCTCCGTAACCAGGGACGACCCTTACGCCTAATCTCAGAAATCTTAGAAAAGTTTTTCTCATAATACCACCTCAGGGTATTATGCGTGCGGAACACAGGTTTTGACGGCTTTCCCCAATGAAATATTTTAGCGTAACCTTGCATTCAGATTTAGCAGTGTGAGCTAAAATACTTTGGGAGTGCTGGATAATCTCGTTGTAAATTGAAAAAGTAAATGCTTTTAATTAGGACCCCCATTGCCAGCCTATTGCGAGTGGAAAAAATCAACGGGTTCATTTTGGTAAACGCAGAGGGAGCAGGAAGTGCAATATCCCTGCAGTATGTCACTGTCGTCTCCTAGCCGGCCTCATCCAGTCTGTCTCCCAGCCAAATGCTGACTGACAGGCATGATTAGCAGTCAGGAAATCCACTGCGTTTGGATATCTAAATGCCGCATAGTTGGGGGGGGAATTAGTGGAATCAGCAGGACCCGAGGCTGTCCAGAACGGATCCCTGATTGAATTTTTCTCCTCACATTCTCCTTTCCCCATATCAAAGCTCCTTGCCTTGTTTCACCCCCCCCCCCCAGAAAAGCTGAAGCATTTATTTCCAGTTTAGTGTATTAAGTCATTGTCCTATCACAGGTCCTGGGAGCACATCCCACAGGAGACAGTCTGCAATGCTTATTTCCATATTCAGACATATTCAGAGTGTCAGAAGGTGGAGGAGGTGGGGGGGTGGAGGAGATGGAGGAGGTGGGGTGTTGCACAGGAGCACAGAGATGATGAGGTAGAGGAGGAGAGAGATGATGAGGGAGAAGAAGAGAGAGATGATGAGGGAGAGGAGGAGAGAGATGATGAGGAGAGAGATGATGAGGGAGAAGAAGAGAGATGATGAGGGAGAGGAGGAGAGAGATGATGAGGAAGAGAGGAGGAGAGACATGATGAGAAGAGAGATGATGAGGGAGAGGAGGAGAGAGACGATGAGGGAGAAGAGGAGAGAGATGATGAGGGAGAAGAAGAGAGATGATGAGGGAGAAGAGGAGAGAGATGATGAGGAAAGACATGATGAGAGAGAGGAGGAGAGACATGATGAGAAGAGAGATGATGAGGGAGAGGAGGAGAGAGACGATGAGGGAGAAGAGGAGAGAGATGCTCAGGGAGAAGAAGAGAGAGATGATGAGGGAGAAGAGGAGAGAGATGATGAGGAAAGACATGATGAGAGAGAGGAGGAGAGACATGATGAGAAGAGAGATGATGAGGGAGAGGAGGAGAGAGACGATGAGGGAGAAGAGGAGAGAGATGATGAGGGAGAAGAGGAGAGAGATGATGAGGGAGAAGAGGAGAGAGATGATGAGAAGAGAGATGATGAGGGAGAGGAGGAGAGAGACGAGGAGGGAGAGGAGGAGAGACATGATGAGAAGAGAGATGATGAGGGAGAGGAGGAGAGAGACGAGGAGGGAGAGGAGGAGAGACATGATGAGGGGGGGCCCAGGCTGCATTAACTGTGTCGGGTCACTGGCTCAGAGTCGCTCCATTAAAAGTGAATAAGAATTTTAAACTGCATGCAGAATCATAATTACATTTCCTAGCAGCGGTCCATGGCGTTAATGATAAAATTGTTTACCTGGGAGATTGCACATGTTCCTGTGCCTCTCTCCCCCCTCTTTCTCTCTCTCTGTCCCCCCCTCTCTTCCTCTCCCTCCCTCTCTGTCCCTCTCTGCTCTCATGTGTTGTCTCTCTCTCTCTCTCTCTCTCCTCCCCTGATGCGTCTCTCTCTCTTTATAGTCCATCTCTCACTCCTCAAATCCACAGGCTCCCCGGTACCGCAAACTGTCCCAAAACTGTCATACGCCAGGAAGGAGGAAGCGGGTTGGGGAGAGAGAGAGGGAGGAGGAGAGAGAGAGGGAGGAGGAGAGAGAGGGAGGATCTGGCTGCACTTCACTTTCCTCTCTTGTCCTGCTGTCATAGGGGTGCAGTCCTCAGGGCGAGCCAGAGTGCAGTAGAAATGGGATGATTGCAGAGTGAGAGAGAGAGAGAGTGAAGGAGAGAGGGAGACAGATAGAGAGAGAGAGAGAGACAGAATGAGGGAGAGCTGCTATCTCTGCTGTCTGTCACTGGAACAATGTAGCCAAAGGGACTATCTCCCCTCAGACGGAGTGGCTCAGCTCCTACAGAACTTTGTTAACACTGTTCCTCTGTAATGCTGTTAGTGCAACACTCGTCTTCAAGCAGACCTGATGCCCATCCATACCTGTTTTGTTTGTTTGTTTGATTTATTGATTTATTAATTGACTGATTGTATCTCACTGGCTTTGCTAATTGGTCCATATAACCTGGCAGTGGATTTTACTTAAACAGAAACTTTAATTAGGTTGAAATTAGGTTTGAAAAAGGCTTGAATTAGGTTTGATACTTTCATTACAAAATTGCCAAGAGAGCCCTCTTATAGACACCGAGGCCACTTTAACGGCAAAAGAGCATTAAACGCCTTGCTCACGTATATTCTTTCACTAGTAAGTCTACGTTTCTGCTTTGCAGGCCTAGCCGTGGATTGATTTATTAAAATATCATCTCCTCTTCTAGCCTGTGGATCAGTGGGCAGCCCTACCCTGATGCGCTGGGTATTGAGTTAACTAAGATGAAGGTCTTTACCTGGAGTCCTTTGATTGGCTTTTCAGAATCTAGTAGAGTGGTGCCTGCAAAAAGCATCCAGCATTGGCCGTCGTTTTTATTTCTTTTGGTTTTCCTTTTAACACTTAGGAGTAAAAAGATTTTTGAAGAATATTGTTCTCACTAAAATGAACACAGATTATCTCAAATTTGAACCTAAATCTGATTTGACATGCACTGCGTTCATAGCCAGTTAGGTTTGTTTTTTTGGGGTTTATTTTTTTTTTGGACCTCAGTAAGAAAGAATCAGGCAAAGAATCAGGACCATCTCTGTCCCTTCTTGTCCACACAGAAAGGAAACGTGAGCGAATTTTACACCTTGCCGGGTGTGAACAGCTACCACAGCACACAGGCTACACACACAGACACACACACACACACACACACACACACACACACACCCAGCTCCCAGTCCCGGTGTCGAGAGTGGGGCCATTCTGCAGTGTGTGTGCCTGTAGGATCTCTGGGCAAATGCTGCGGAATCGTACCGCTCTTGGAATCGCTGCTCATCGCCTCCCGACCTTCGACCCCGCCCCTCCCCCACAACCTCATCCAGGCACCTCCAGTCTCGTGACACATCTGATAGATCTCACGGCAGTAATTACAGTTATAACTCTTGCTGTTGGTCCCGATAGAAAAAAACAAAATGACTGTATTAATCTCAATAATGGGATTTAGCAGTGATATGCTAGTAATTGTAATAGCACTAATACTGTAGAAGAGGTAGAGATGTTGGCGTTAATTGGGTAGTAAATGTTGCACAGTGGCAGTTTTAGCTCTGTCTTTCATGCCTAAGATATGAAATAACATTAAACATAAAACCGGATAGTAAAATAAAAGTGCTGTAAATCACAGCGTAAATGGGGGTTTAAACCCGCCGAAGCACTCCGATATCCCTTTTTTATGTTTGCACTTGACTTTCTTCCTCACTGCCTTTTAACGAACAGCTCAGCCCTGTAAAGCAAAAGTTTACTCGCTTTACAGGGGGAGAGACATAAAGGCCCGAGCAGCCACTGACGGCTGGGCGGAGAACGTAAAGTCGGGAGGGTTACGGCCGAGTAGTCAGCCCCGACGCGCACGGATGGCGGCCGGACCCGCGGCCCCAGCAGCAGGGCCCGGCCACCGACAGGAGGAGGAGGAGGACGCTTACGGAGCTGCTGGGGTGTGAAGTCGGAGAGAGGGAGAAAGAGGGGGGGTGGAGGGGGTGAGAGAGATGGAATAGGAGTGAGAGGGAAAGGGCGAGAGAGAGGAAAAGATGGAGAGAGAAAGGGAGAGGGGGAGAGAGGGAGGAGAGGGAAGATGGAGAAAGGGAGAGGGGGAGAGAGGGAGGAGAAAGAGAGATGGAAAGAGAAAGTGAGAGAAAAAGTGGGGGAGAGAAAGAAGGGGAGAGAAAAGGGTGAAAATCAATGACTGTAATGTCGTGGTTCAAAATTACCAGGTCGCCACCTGATGGGGCTCTGTGTGTGTGTGTGTGTGTGTGTGTGTGTGTGTGTGTGTGTGTGTGTGTGTGTGTGTGTGTGTGTGTGTGTGTGTGTGCATGTGTGTGTGCATGTGTGTGTGTGTGTGTGTGTGTGTTTGTGTGTGTGTGTGTGTGTGTGTGTGTGTGCATGTGTGTGTGTGCACAAGTTAGATTTATGGCTGTAACTGGTGAGTGTTTTTCTAACGTGCCCAGAGCGCACAGATCTGTACTCTGCACAGGTGTTGGGTCATATTATATCAAATATTTTAGGTTTCCTGTATTATTATATCTTATATAGTCCTGGATTTATACGTGTAATAGATTTTGTTCGGGCATCTGTACCGCCTGCCTCAAATCTCCATGATGTCAAATGTGGAGTGCAGTTAGGGTCCTAAGGCATGACGCCATGAATCGTCAGTTAATGGTGTATATATGTGCCACTGGGATGATAATGAAGCTTCATGGGGATATTGACTGTGCTTAAAGAAAGACAAGTCAAATAAAAGACACCAGAAGTAATATACAGCCCTGAAACTAAACTGCTGTATCTACCAATTAGATATTGCAATTTAAATGCAATTATAAGCACTCGATAAAGGAAATATAACTCTGTAATAATGTTTGGTTGAATGTGAAACACGTCGCTGTTTCTGACAGGCGTTATTGTGCATTAAAACAGCTATTATACATAAACACGACTTTCTGCACCTGGAAATATATGTCAGCAATCTGTGTCGTGGTGGATGAAAGCTCTTATTATCCTATGGCTTTGATCTTCTAAGAAGGTTGTTTAAAACCTCAGTGAGCACTTGGAGGTAGAACACATGCGTGAGTATTCCACAGCAGCCCTTCAGCACCCTGCCAGCCCTTAGACAGCAGCCGCCGCTGACCTCCGACAAGTGTCAACACGGCTAAAGGACAGACTAGGAGACCAAGCTTTACTAGTCTCACTCATCGGTTACCCGCCCCTGGACAACCCCCTAAGTGCCCCCCCCCCCCCACACCCCTATCCACCCCCTGTCCTCACAACATACTTTTCATTTCAATGGAAATTGTAATTGGCTCAGTACGTTTCAGAGCCACATCTGGCAAAGAATATTTGGAAAGAATGTTTGGATAGAATGTTTAGAATAAATGTTTGGTAAGTATGTTTGGATAGAATGTTTAGAAATAATGTTTGGAAAGTATGTTTGGATAGAATGTTTAGAATAAATGTTTGGATAGAATGTTTGGATAGAATGTTTAGAAATAATGTTTGGAAAGTATGTTTGGAAAGAATGTTTAGAATGAATGTTTGGATAGAATGTTTAGAAATAATGTTTGGAAAGTATGTTTGGAAAGAATGTTTAGAATGAATGTTTGGATAGAATGTTTGGATAGAATGTTTGGAAAGAATGTTTGGAAAGAATGTTTAGAATGAATGTTTGGATAGAATGTTTGGATAGAATGTTTGGAAAGAATGTTTCCTTAAAACACCTCAGCAATTACAAACTGGCCACAGAAGGTGAGAAATGCCCCAATGGGACAGACCAGCTCAAACCGCATTTTTATGGTTTGCGTCCACTGAGCGCGGCTGTCGCCGCCTGACGAAGCAGGTGCTCAAGCAGTTGGTGAAAACGGGACTGTAGGTCTAATGTCACTACAGAACAGCTGCCCTTAT
Organism: Brachyhypopomus gauderio; assembly: GCF_052324685.1. Taxonomy (NCBI): domain Eukaryota; kingdom Metazoa; phylum Chordata; class Actinopteri; order Gymnotiformes; family Hypopomidae; genus Brachyhypopomus; species Brachyhypopomus gauderio. Next base: position 11,700,984 of record NC_135230.1, on the reverse strand, counting down.
GACCTCTGGCATGACGTACAAGTAAAGTGTGAGAACATTACTGAATGTACCTCTAAATCATGTTTGTCCTCTTAACCCCATCTCTCTATTTTTCCACCATGTGCATGCGTGCGTTTGCGTGTGTGTGCGTGTGCGTGTGTGTGTGTGTGTGTGTGTGTGTGTGTGTGTGTGCGTTTGCAGCCTGCAGAGCTGGCTTCTACAAGGCCTTTGCCGGGAACATTAAGTGCTCCAAGTGCCCCCCCCACAGCTTCAGCCACTCGGAGGCGTCGGCCCTGTGTCACTGCGAGCCTGGCTACTACAGAGCCATCAAGGACCCGCCCACCAGCGCCTGCACACGTCAGTCAGCCTCCCGCCTTTCACTGATTGGCTAGGCCCAGGGGCAGCCCAAGCTCAGTTTGGGTGCATCCCTTTTCAAACACACCTTCTCGAAGTCGTAATTAGCCGGTGACTTGAACCAGGTGTGTTTGAGGGGGGAGGTGTCCAAACTTCGCAGGGGGCTCCTGTCTGGGTTAGGGGTCTCTCTCTCTCTCTCTCTCTTTCTCTCTCTCTCTCTCTCTCTCTCCTCATGTTGGTGCAGTCAGGCAGCCGCGGTGACTCTGCAGGCCCAGTGGTGGCCCTCACACACATATTTGCTTCCTGCTCACCTGCGATCAAATTCTGTTTTCTCTCTTTCTCATTTTTCTTTCACTTGTTTTTTTTATTTCTTTTCTCTCTCTATCTCTCTCCTCTCTCTCTCTCAATCCATTTCTCTCTCCATTCCTCTCTTGTGGTACTGTTTACTCAGAATTTATAAAACCCAAAATTAGTGAGCATCTGTAACATACATAGGAGCGCAGAGGAAACAATTATTTCTTTGTTATTTCTGAGAGGGTGCAATTATCATTAACTATGATAATTATGTCCAGGACATATTCTCATTATCATTATGAGTTTGTTCTGGAAGGAAAGTGATAAACAGATGAAATATCTGAGTTGTAGGACCAGTGGAAAAAAACAGAACTGGGGCTCTAGAACACACACGATCATATCTCACGCACTGAAGTATTATGTAGTGACAGAAGGAAAGAGAGAGAGCGAGAGAGCAAGAGAGAGAAAGAGAGCAAGGGGAGAGAGAGAGAGAGAGAGAGAGAGAGAGAGGGGAGAGAGACTTTATTCAGACTTTACATTTATAAGGAGTGACACAGTAGAAAATAATTATTATAAGCTGTAGAATAATTATAAATCAAGAGATTAATCATTAATCTCTTCAGGGTAATCCCTGCACTGGGTTTCCAAAGTAAATGAAAAATTCCTGTGTATTAATTTTCTACACAATATGACAAAATCAGCAATACTTCACATTTACAGAGCATTAAAAAGCATTAGTGCCGTATGTAAATAGTATGTAAATTATTGAGGTCATCATCACAATCTCCACCCCTCTTTTTTTTCAGGCCCGCCCTCACCACCTCGCAATGTGGTGTACAACATAAACGAGACCGCCCTCTTCCTGGAGTGGGCTCCGCCCAGCGATACGGGAGGCCGAAAGGACGTGACCTACAACGTGCTGTGCCGGCGTTGTGGGGGGGCGGGACAGACGTGCGAGACGTGCGATGGTGACGTGCGATTCGTGCCCCGCCCCGCCGGACTCACCCGCACCTCCGTGGCCGTGCAGGACTTCGTGGCCAACGGCAACTACACGTTCCACATCGAGGCGGTCAACGGCGTGTCGGGCCTGGGACGCGCCGCCCGACAGACCGCCAACATCACCGTCAGCACAGACCAGGCGGGTGAGCGCTCTGCAAAGGCCAAAGGTTAAAGGTCATCACCATGTTTGTCCACTATGTGTCAGCTGAGCTTCTTCTGTGTTGATTCTGCTGAATATTTGAGTATTAGAGGTTCTCAAGGTCTGAGAAACGACTTTTTTGGTTTGGTGTCTCACCAGGAATCCTGAGGAGTCTTGAAGTGGCCAATATATTACACTGACTTCAGTAAACAGTAAACTAGCAATAAAATAAAAAACAAAAAACAGGACCGGATTTGGATTTGCGGTCCAGAATTCAGTCCCTCTGCTTTGTGTTATGGTGTGTAGTTTTTGTGATCCCTTTTGTCAGGCTGTGTGCTAAATAAAATTGCACATTTGTTATTTCATCATGTTGGTTTGGTGAAGTGCTGAGTTGAGAAGCAACTAAACACTGGCCACCGTCTTGTGAAGGTGTTTACTGGGTAGTGGTACTGGGTAGTAGTTTTGGATAGTGGTACTGGGTATTTTTCATATGCGGAGCATATTGGGAGAATGTCATATTCACCGTTATATTTATACAGGATCCGAGACTTAACGTCCGTAAGTGCACTCATGTAACCGTATCTATCAGTACAAAATACAAGAACTACCATTAGACCATTAGACCAGTGCCTCACTCCTCTCACTCCAGATCGGCCTCCTCTAACACCTCTGATGGCCCAGATCAGCCTTTTCTTACTCCGGCCTCGCTGTCTGCATCAGCACATGCTCCAGCAGCTGGCTCCAGGCCCTTGGGCTTGGCCCGGTGTTCTTTGGAGAGATCCCTCAGTTTCGCCGCCGCGTCCTCGGGGAAATATGATGGCGGCCGCTGTTCCCAGCATGCTGAGCACGGGCGTTTTCAGGATGAGGGTCTTTCTTTCACTGTGTCATTGGAGGAGCTACTTTTCGCCTCGCCCGGATTCAGTTTTACACTAATAAAGACATACTGCTGTACCTCCGCACGACATGTTCGAGGCTTGTGGGGTTTTTTTTTTCTCTTTTTGCTTCTTCTTTACTTTTCACGCTTCAAACTGGCACCGTCAGCATATTTGCCAAAGGCCAATACTGGACTCGATTGGTTGCTTGGTTGTATTAGTCTGCCCTGAAGGCTCCACTGCCCAGCTCTTGACCTCTGACCTCCTCATTGGCTTTTCTATCAACTCTCTTCTTTCTCTGTGCCTATTGGCTGGACTCTGGTAGATGAACTTAATACATTTGTTTTCCATTGGATGATTTTGGTTGGCTTGTAAAGCCTCATTGGCTGTTGTTTTGACAGAGCTATTTTTATGTTGCTGGGGTATCTCCTTTTGGTGAGCAGAAAAAGTTAAATGAAATAAAACATGTCTTAAAGGAAATATAGACATCTGCACTCGATCAAGTGAATAGTGCAAATCTAAAACAGATATTAGCAAATCCATTCTTGCAAACACCCAATTTGCTATATAATGTGTATAGTTCCAGTGCTGAAGTCGTATGTACTACAATAATAGTGCACCTTTTCTCCTGGCTGTTTACTACTTAGCCTAGTTGTCAACATTCTGGAGAACTCCTCACTAGCCAGTGCTTTAATTATCGGCGAGGTGTCAGACATGGGGCTGGGGCCAGGTTTTGTTTAACGCTGTGCAGTTGATCTGGTCGGTGGGATTGTTGTGCTCCTGGTGACAGAGGGGCTCATCAGTATTGATGGCCATGGTGAGTCTGATGTGATTGCTGTGATCTGTGTGCTGGCTGGGCCTTGATCACAGCTGAGGGAGAATAACACAGTAATACAAACACACCCCCCCCCCCCCCACCCCCAAATCTCCCGCCAGTCTGGACCCTGCTGACACCTGCAGTGTCATTAGAGAGAGAGAGAGAGAGAGAGAGAGAGAGAGAGAGAGAGAGAGAGAGAGAGAGATGGGGTGGTGAGGTACAGAGAGAGACAGGGTAGTGGGGTAGTGAGAGGGAGACAGGTTGTGAGGTAGTGAGGGGAAACAGGGTAGTGGGGTAATGAGAGAGAGAAAGGGTAGGCAGGGAGACAGTGTAAGGGGGTTTCCAGCCATAGGTCTTTAATCCACGAAGGCAGGACCCATGTCCGTAGGAGCTACAAGTGCTACCAATATTAAGTAAATGCATCAGAAACCCATCACTAGGTCAGCGGTATTGGGCCTTGGACAGTTCGATGTCATGTGGCTTATTATGGAATTGTGGACTCGATTTGGAGAATGGAGTGAATTTAAGGCAGCCTGGATCTCTGTTAAAAATCAGTTCTGCATCACCCCATACCAAGATCTGGAATCAGCTAATCTGGAATCAGCTAATCTGGAATCAGCTAATCATATGGATTAGGTCAAGGAAGGTCGCTTGTCTTAAGTATGCTGTATCTTCTCAGTCTCTTTAAAGTGTTTGTCTGCTCCTGTATTATAAAGTGGGTGTGTATGGAAATGCACATGCTAAGTATTAGTGTACATATGATCAAAAATCCCCCAGTACATATTTCACAGAATTCCCAGGTGCCACCCTGCTGTGCTCATTAGCGTAACGAATGGGGTTATGTAACATTTTTGCAGTGATCAAAAGAACAGATTTATCAGCATTACCATTACAAATGATGCATAGTCATTCAGTTAGGTCTGTCTCAGACCACTCTAACCAGCAGGTCCACAAAGTGCCTTACAACAGCAAGCTGTGGAAGTGACTTCAGTCTGGTATTTAATATAACGAAAGTATTTTAGACATGAGTGTGACTAGCTTCTGTCACCCCTGCTCTCTGTCTGTTATTGTGTCATTTGTCTTTCTCTATCTGTCTGCCTCTCTCTCTCTCTCTCTCTCTCTCTCTCTCTCTCTCTCTCTGCAATGGTCATTCAGCCCTGGATGAATCATGAACAGGAGTTAGGTTGGTGGCTGTGATCCATGGCTAAACTCCTCGGGCAGGGGCACAGGGCTGGTGGGGGTGGTGAACCATTATGCACTACCCTTCTCTCCACTTCACTAATGAGGAGGGTGGTGTGTGTGTGTGTGTGGAGGGGGGGTGTATGTGGGGGTGTGGAGTGGGGACAGGGTCAGTAT